>NC_088410.1:77444398-77489398 GCF_034236695.1 Oncorhynchus nerka | reverse complement strand
TCAGTAGAGGTGGAGAGAGACGGGGGTCTGTGTAGAGGTGGGTTCAGTAGAGGTGGAGAGAGGGGGTCTGGGTAGAGGTGGGTTCAGTAGAGATGGAGAGAGAGAGGGGTCTGTGTAGAGGTTGGTTCAGGAGAGGTAGAGAGAGAGGTGGGGTCTGTGTAGAGGTGGGTTCAGTAGAGGTGGAGAGAGAGGGGGGATCTGTGTAGAGGTAGGTTCAGTAGAGGTGGAGAGAGAGAGGGGGTCTGTGTAGAGGTGGGTTCAGTAGAGGTGGAGAGAGAGAGGGGTCTGTGTAGAGGTGGGTTCAGTAGAGGTGGAGAGAGAGAGGGAGGGGTCTGTGTAGAGGTGGGTTCAGTGGAGGTGGAGAGAGAGGGGGTCTGTGTAGAGGTGGGTTCAGTAGAGATGGAGATAGAGAGGGGGTCTGTGTAGAGGTGGGTTCAGTAGAGGTGGAGAGAGAGGGGGGTCTGTGTAGAGGTGGGTTCAGTATATGTGGAGAGAGAGAGGGGGTCTGTGTAGAGGTGGGATCAGTAGAGGTGGAGAGAGAGAGGGGGTTTGTGTACAGGTGGGTTCAGTAGAGGTGGAGAGAGAGAGGGGTCTGTGTAGAGGTGGGTTCAGTAGAGGTGGAGAGAGAGGGTCTGTGTAGAGGTTTGTTCAGTAGAGATGGAGAGAGAAAGGGGTCTGTGTAGAGGTGGGTTCAGTAGAGATGGAGAGAGAGAGGGGTCTGTATAGAGGTTGGTTCAGGAGAGGAAGAGAGAGAGGTGGGGTCTGTGTAGAGGTGGGTTCAGTAGAGGTGGAGAGAGAGGGGATCTGTGTAGAGGTAGGTTCAGTAGAGGTGGAGAGAGATGGGGTCTGTGTAGAGGTGGGTTCAGTAGAGGTGGAGAGAGAGAGGGGTTCTGTGTAGAGGTAGGTTCAGTAGAGGTGGAGAGAGATGGGGTCTGTGTAGAGGTGGGTTCAGTAGAGGTGGAGAGAGAGGGGGGTCTGTGTAGAGGTGGGTTCAGTATAGGTGGAGAGAGAGAGGGGGTCTGTGTAGAGGTGGGATCAGTAGAGGTGGAGAGAGAGAGGGGGTTTGTGTACAGGTGGGTTCAGTAGAGGTGGAGAGAGAGAGGGGGTCTGTGTAGAGGTTGTTTCAGGAGAGGTAGAGAGAGAGGTGGGGTCTGTGTAGAGGTGGGTTCAGTAGAGGTGGAGAGAGAGAGAGGGGATCTGTGTAGAGGTAGGTTCAGTAGAGGTGGAGAGAGACAGGGGGTCTGTGTAGAGGTGGGTTCAGTAGAGGTGGAGAGAGAGAGGGGGTCTGTGTAGAGGTAGGTTCAGTAGAGGTGGAGAGAGAGGGTCTGTGTAGAGGTTTGTTCAGTAGAGGTGGAGAGAGAGAGGGGGTCTGTGTAGAGGTGGGTTCAGTAGAGGTGGAGAGAGAGAGAGAGGGGGGGTCTGTGTAGAGGTGGGTTCAGTGGAGGTGGAGAGAGAGGGGGGTCTGTGTAGAGGTGGGTTCAGTAGAGGTGGAGAGAGAGGGGTGTCTGTGTAGAGGTGGGTTCAGTATAGGTGGAGAGAGAGAGGGGGTCTGTGTAGAGGTGGGTTCAGTAGAGGTGGAGAGAGAGAGGGGTCTGTGTAGAGGTGGGTTCAGTAGAGGTGGAGAGAGAGGGTCTGTGTAGAGGTTTGTTCAGTAGAGTTGGAGAGAGAGGGGGTCTGTGTAGAGGTTTGTTCAGTAGAGGTGGAGAGAGAGAGGGGGTCTGTGTAGAGGTGGGTTCAGTAGAGGTGGAGAGAGAGAGAGAGGGGTCTGTGTAGAGGTGGGTTCAGTGGAGGTGGAGAGAGAGGGGGGTCTGTGTAGAGGTGGGTTCAGTAGAGATGGAGATAGAGAGGGGGTCTGTGTAGAGGTGGGTTCAGTAGAGGTGGAGAGAGAGTGGGGTCTGTGTAGAGGTGGGTTCAGTATAGGTGGAGAGAGAGAGGGGGTCTGTGTAGAGGTGGGATCAGTAGAGGTGGAGAGAGAGGGGGTCTGTGTAGAGGTGGGTTCAGTAGAGGTGGAGAGAGAGGGGGTCTGTGTAGAGGTTTGTTCAGTAGAGGTGGAGAGAGAGGGGGTCTGTAAAGAGGTGGGTTCAGTAGAGGTGGAGAGAGGGGGTCTGTGTAGAGGTGGGTTCAGTAGAGGTGGAGAGAGAGGGGGTCTGTGTAGAGGTGGGTTCAGTAGAGGTGGAGAGAGAGGGGTCTGTGTAGAAGTGGGTTCAGTAGAGGTGGAGAGAGAGGGGGCTCTGTGTAGAGGTGGGTTCAGTAGAGATGGAGATAGAAAGGGGGTCTGTGTAGAGGTGGATTCAGTAGAGGTGGAGAGAGAGGGGGGTCTGTGTAGAGGTGGGTTCAGTAGAGGTGGAGAGAGAGAGGGGGTCTGTGTAGAGGTGGGTTCAGTAGAGGTGGAGAGAGAGGGTCTGTGTAGAGGTTTGTTCAGTAGAGATGGAGAGAGAGGGGGTCTGTGTAGAGGTGGGTTCAGTAGAGGTGGAGAGAGACGGGGGTCTGTGTAGAGGTGGGTTCAGTAGAGGTGGAGAGAGGGGTCTGGGTAGAGGTGGGTTCAGTAGAGATGGAGAGAGAGAGGGGTCTGTGTAGAGGTTGGTTCAGGAGAGGTAGAGAGAGAGGTGGGGTCTGTGTAGAGGTGGGTTCAGTAGAGGTGGAGAGAGAGAGAGGGGATCTGTGTAGAGGTAGGTTCAGTAGAGGTGGAGAGAGAGAGGGGTCTGTGTAGAGGTGGGTTCAGTAGAGGTGGAGAGAGAGAGGGGGTCTGTGTAGAGGTGGGTTCAGTAGAGGTGGAGAGAGAGAGGGAGGGGGTCTGTGTAGAGGTGGGGTTCAGTGGAGGTGGAGAGAGAGGGGGTCTGTGTAGAGGTGGGTTCAGTAGAGATGGAGATAGAGAGGGGGTCTGTGTAGAGGTGGGTTCAGTAGAGGTGGAGAGAGAGGGGGTCTGTGTAGAGGAGGGTTCAGTATAGGTGGAGAGAGAGAGGGGTCTGTGTAGAGGTGGGATCAGTAGAGGTGGAGAGAGAGGGGGGTTTGTGTACAGGTGGGTTCAGTAGAGGTGGAGAGAGAGAGGGGTCTGTGTAGAGGTGGGTTCAGTAGAGGTGGAGAGAGAGGGTCTGTGTAGAGGTTGTTCAGTAGAGATGGAGAGAGAAGGTGGTCTGTGTAGAGGTGGGTTCAGTAGAGATGGAGAGAGAGGGGGTCTGTATAGAGGTTGGTTCAGGAGAGAAGAGAGAGATGGGGTCTGTGTAGAGGTGGGTTCAGTAGAGGTGGAGAGAGAGAGGGGATCTGTGTAGAGGTAGGTTCAGTAGAGGTGGAGAGAGAGATGGGGTCTGTGTAGAGTGGGTTCAGTAGAGGTGGAGAGAGAGGGGGTCTGTGTAGAGGTAGGTTCAGTAGAGGTGGAGAGAGAGGGGTCTGTGTAGAGGTGGGTTCAAGTAGAGATGGAGAGAGAGAGGGGGTCTGTGTAGAGGTGAGTTCAGTAGAGGTGGAGACAGAGAGGGGGCCTGTGTAGAAGTGGGTTCAGTAGAGGTGGAGAGAGGGGGCTCTGTGTAGAGGTGGGTTCAGTAGAGATGGAGATAGAGAGGGGGTCTGTGTAGAGGTGGGTTGAGTAGAGGTGGAGAGAGAGGGGGTCTGTGTAGAGGTGGGTTCAGTAGAGGTGGAGAGAGAGGGGGGTCTGTGTAGAGGTGGGTTGAGTAGAGGTGGAGAGAGAGGGGGTCTGTGTAGAGGTGGGTTCAAGTAGAGATGGAGAGAGAGAGGGGGTCTGTGTAGAGGTGAGTTCAGTAGAGGTGGAGACAGAGAGGGGGCCTGTGTAGAAGTGGGTTCAGTAGAGGTGGAGAGAGAGGGGGCTCTGTGTAGAGGTGGGTTCAGTAGAGATGGAGATAGAGAGGGGGTCTGTGTAGAGGTGGGTTCAGTGGAGGTGGAGAGAGAGGGGGTCTGTGTAGAAGTGGGTTCAATAGAGGTGGAGATAGAGAGGGGGTCTGTGTAGAGGTGGGTTCAGTAGAGGTGGAGAGAGAGGGGGTCTGTGTAGAGGTGGGTTCAGTATAGGTGGAGAGAGAGAGGGGTCTGTGTAGAGGTGGGATCAGTAGAGGTGGAGAGAGAGAGGGGTTTGTGTACAGGTGGGTTCAGTAGAGGTGGAGAGAGAGGGGGTCTGTGTAGAGGTTGTTTCAGGAGAGGTAGAGAGAGAGGTGGGGTCTGTGTAGAGGTGGGTTCAGTAGAGGTGGAGAGAGAGAGGGGATCTGTGTAGAGGTAGGTTCAGTAGAGGTGGAGAGAGACAGGGGGTCTGTGTAGAGGTGGGTTCAGTAGAGGTGGAGAGAGAGAGGGGTCTGTGTAGAGGTAGGTTCAGTAGAGGTGGAGAGAGAGGGTCTGTGTAGAGGTTTGTTCAGTAGAGGTGGAGAGAGAGAGGAGGTCTGTGTAGAGGTGGGTTCAGTAGAGGTGGAGAGAGAGAGAGAGAGGGGTCTGTGTAGAGGTGGGTTCAGTGGAGGTGGAGAGAGAGGGGTCTGTGTAGAGGTGGGTTCAGTAGAGGTGGAGAGAGAGGGGTGTCTGTGTGAGGTGGGTTCAGTATAGGTGGAGAGAGAGGGTCTGTGTAGAGGTGGGTTCAGTAGAGGTGGAGAGAGAGAGGGGGTCTGTGTAGAGGTGGGTTCAGTAGAGGTGGAGAGAGAGGGTCTGTGTAGAGGTTTGTTCAGTAGAGTTGGAGAGAGGGGGTCTGTGTAGAGGTTTGTTCAGTAGAGGTGGAGAGAGAGGGGGTCTGTGTAGAGGTGGGTTCAGTAGAGGTGGAGAGAGAGAGAGAGGGGTCTGTGTAGAGGTGGGTTCAGTGGAGGTGGAGAGAGAGGGGGTCTGTGTAGAGGTGGGTTCAGTAGAGATGGAGATAGAGAGGGGTCTGTGTAGAGGTGGGTTCAGTAGAGGTGGAGAGAGGGGGGTCTGTGTAGAGGTGGGTTCAGTATAGGTGGAGAGAGAGGGGGTCTGTGTAGAGGTGGGATCAGTAGAGGTGGAGAGAGGGGTTTGTGTACAGGTGGGTTCAGTAGAGGTGGAGAGAGAGAGGGGTCTGTGTAGAGGTGGGTTTAGTAGAGGTGGAGAGAGAGGGGGTCTGTGTAGAGGTTTGTTCAGTAGAGATGGAGAGAGAGGGGGGGTCTGTGTAGAGGTGGGTTCAGTAGAGGTGGAGAGAGAGGGGGTCTGTGTAGAGGTGGGTTCAGTAGAGATGGAGAGAGAGAGGGGTCTGTGTAGAGGTTGGTTCAGGAGAGGTAGAGAGAGAGTGGGGTCTGTGTAGAGGTGGGTTCAGTAGAGGTGGAGAGAGAGAGAGGGGATCTGTGTAGAGGTAGGTTCAGTAGAGGTGTAGAGAGAGAGGGGTCTGTGTAGAGGTGGGTTCAGTAGAGGTGGAGAGAGAGAGGGGGTCTGTGTAGGGGTGGGTTCAGTAGAGGTGGAGAGAGAGGGGGTCTGTGTAGAGGTGGGTTCAAGTAGAGATGGAGAGAGAGAGAGAGGGGGTCTGTGTAGAGGTGGGTTCAGTAGAGGTGGAGAGAGAGGGGGTCTGTGTCGAGGTTTGTTCAGTAGAGGTGGAGAGAGGGGGTCTGTGTAGAGGTGGGTTCAGTAGAGGTGGAGAGAGAGAGGTGTCTGTGTAGAGGTTTGCTCAGTAGAGGTGGAGAGAGAGAGGGGTCTGTGTGGAGGTGGGTTCGGTAGAGGTCGGAGAGAGAGAGGTGGTCTGTGTAGAAGTGGGTTCAGTAGAAATGGAGAGAGAGGGGTTCTGTGTAGAGGTGGGTTCAGTAGAGGTGGAGAGAGAGAGAGCGGGTCTGTGTAGAGGTAGGTTCAGTAGAGGTGGAGAGAGAGGGTCTGTGTAGAGGTGGGTTCAGTAGAGGTGGAGAGAGAGAGAGGGATCTGTGTAGAGGTAGGTTCAGTAGAGGTGGAGAGAGACAGGGGTCTGTGCAGAGGTGGGTTCAGTAGAGGTGGAGAGAGAGGGGGGTCTGTGTAGAGGTAGGTTCAGTAGAGGTGGAGAGAGAGGGTCTGTGTAGAGGTTTGTTCAGTAGAGTTGGAGAGAGAGGGGTCTGTGTAGAGGTGGGTTCAGTAGAGGTGGAGAGAGAGGGGATCTGTGTAGAGTAGGTTCAGTACAGGTGGAGAGAGACAGGGGGTCTGTGTAGAGGTGGGTTCAGTAGAGGTGGAGAGAGAGGGGGGTCTGTGTAGAGGTAGGTTCAGTAGAGGTGGAGAGAGAGGGTCTGTGTAGAGGTTTGTTCAGTAGAGGTGGAGAGAGAGGGGGGTCTGTGTAGAGGTGGGTTCAGTAGAGGTGGAGAGAGAGAGAGAGAGGGGGTCTGTGTAGAGGTGGGTTCAGTGGAGGTGGAGAGAGAGGGGGTCTGTGTAGAGGTGGGTTCAGTAGAGATGGAGATAGAGAGGGGTCTGTGTAGAGGTGGGTTCAGTAGAGGTGGAGAGAGGGGGTGTCTGTGTAGAGGTGGGTTCAGTATAGGTGGAGAGAGAGGGGGGTCTGTGTAGAGGTGGGTTCAGTAGAGGTGGAGAGAGAGAGGGGGTCTGTGTAGAGGTGGGTTCAGTAGAGGTGGAGAGAGAGGGTCTGTGTAGAGGTTTGTTCAGTAGAGTTGGAGAGAGGGGGGGTCTGTGTAGAGGTTTGTTCAGTAGAGGTGGAGAGAGAGAGGGGTCTGTGTAGAGGTGGGTTCAGTAGAGGTGGAGAGAGAGAGAGGGGTCTGTGTAGAGGTGGGTTCAGTGGAGGTGGAGAGAGAGGGGGGTCTGTGTAGAGGTGGGTTCAGTAGAGATGGAGATAGAGAGGGGGTCTGTGTAGAGGTGGGTTCAGTAGAGGTGGAGAGAGGGGGGGTCTGTGTAGAGGTGGGTTCAGTATAGGTGGAGAGAGAGAGGGGGTCTGTGTAGAGGTGGGATCAGTAGAGGTGGAGAGAGAGGGGTTTGTGTACAGGTGGGTTCAGTAGAGGTGGAGAGAGAGAGGGGTCTGTGTAGAGGTGGGTTTAGTAGAGGTGGAGAGAGAGGGGTCTGTGTAGAGGTTTGTTCAGTAGAGATGGAGAGAGAGGGGGTCTGTGTAGAGGTGGGTTCAGTAGAGTGGGAGGGGGGTCTGTGTCGAGGTTTGTTCAGTAGAGGTGGAGAGAGAGGGGGGTCTGTGTAGAGGTGGGTTCAGTAGAGATGGAGAGAGAGGGTCTGTGTAGAGGTTTGCTCAGTAGAGGTGGAGTCTGTGTAGAGGTGGGTTCAGAGAGGTGGGAGAGTCTGTGTAGAGGTAGGTTCAGTAGAGGTGGAGAGAGAGGGGGTCTGTGTAGAGGTGGGTTCAGTAGAGGTGGAGAGAGAGAGGGGGGTCTGTGTAGAGGTAGGTTCAGTAGAGGTGGAGAGAGAGGGTCTGTGTAGAGGTTTGTTCAGTAGAGTTGGAGAGAGAGGGGGTCTGTGTAGAGGTGGGTTCAGTATAGGTGGAGAGAGAGAGGGGTTCTGTGTAGAGGTGGGATCAGTAGAGGTGGAGAGAGAGGGGGGTTTGTGTACAGGTGGGTTCAGTAGAGGTGGAGAGAGAGAGGGGTCTGTGTAGAGGTGGGTTCAGTAGAGGTGGAGAGAGAGAGGGAGGGGGTCTGTGTAGAGGTGGGTTCAGTGGAGGTGGAGAGAGAGGGGGGTCTGTGTAGAGGTGGGTTCAGTAGAGATGGAGATAGAGAGGGGGTCTGTGTAGAGGTGGGTTCAGTAGAGGTGGAGAGAGAGAGGGGGTCTGTGTAGAGGTTTGCTCAGTAGAGGTGGAGAGAGAGAGGGGGTCTGTGTGGAGGTGGGTTCGGTAGAGGTCGGAGAGAGAGAGGTGGTCTGTGTAGAAGTGGGTTCAGTAGAAATGGAGAGAGAGAGGGGTTCTGTGTAGAGGTGGGTTCAGTAGAGGTGGAGAGAGAGAGCAGGTCTGTGTAGAGGTAGGTTCAGTAGAGGTGGAGAGAGAGGGTCTGTGTAGACGTGGGTTCAGTAGAGGTGGAGAGAGAGAGAGGGGATCTGTGTAGAGGTAGGTTCAGTAGAGGTGGAGAGAGACAGGGGGTCTGTGTAGAGGTGGGTTCAGTAGAGGTGGAGAGAGAGAGGGGTCTGTGTAGAGGTTTGTTCAGTAGAGGTGGAGAGAGAGAGAGGGGGGTCTGTGTAGAGGTGGGTTCAGTGGAGGTGGAGAGAGAGGGGGTCTGTGTAGAGGTGGGTTCAGTAGAGATGGAGATAGAGAGGGGGTCTGTGTAGAGGTGGGTTCAGTAGAGGTGGAGAGAGAGGGGGTCTGTGTAGAGGTGGGTTCAGTAGAGATGGAGATAGAGAGGGGGTCTGTGTAGAGGTGGGATCAGTAGAGGTGGAGAGAGAGAGGGGTTTGTGTACAGGTGGGTTCAGTAGAGGTGGAGAGAGAGAGGGGTCTGTGTAGAGGTGGGTTTAGTAGAGGTGGAGAGAGAGGGTCTGTGTAGAGGTTTGTTCAGTAGAGATGGAGAGAGAGGGGAGGTCTGTGTAGAGGTGGGTTCAGTAGAGGTGGAGAGATGGGGGTCTGTGTAGAGGTGGGTTCAGTAGAGATGGATAGAGAGAGGGTCTGTGTAGAGGTTGGTTCAGGAGAGGTAGAGAGAGAGGTGGGGTCTGTGTAGAGGTGGGTTCAGTAGAGGTGGAGAGAGAGAGGGGATCTGTGTAGAGGTAGGTTCAGTAGAGGTGTAGAGAGAGAGGGGGTCTGTGTAGAGCTGGGTTCAGTAGAGGTGGAGATAGAGGGGGTCTGTGTAGAGGTAGGTTCAGTAGAGGTGGAGAGAGAGATGGGGTCTGTGTAGAGGTGGGTTCAGTAGAGGTGGAGAGAGAGAGGGGTCTGTGTAGGGGTGGGTTCAGTAGAGGTGGAGAGAGAGGGGGTCTGTGTAGAGGTGGGTTCAAGTAGAGATGGAGAGAGAGAGAGAGGGGGTCTGTGTAGAGGTGGGTTCAGTAGAGGTGGAGAGAGAGGGGGTCTGTGTCGAGGTTTGTTCAGTAGAGGTGGAGAGAGAGGGGGGTCTGTGTAGAGGTGGGTTCAGTAGAGGTGGAGAGAGAGAGGGGTCTGTGTAGAGGTTTGCTCAGTAGAGGTGGAGAGAGAGGGGGTCTGTGTGGAGGTGGGTTCAGTAGAGGTGGAGAGAGAGAGGGGTCTGTGTAGAGGTTTGCTCAGTAGAGGTGGAGAGAGAGAGGTGGTCTGTGTAGAAGTGAGTTCAGTAGAAATGGAGAGAGAGAGGGGTTCTGTGTAGAGGTGGGTTCAGTAGAGGTGGAGAGAGAGAGTGGGTCTGTGTAGAGGTAGGTTCAGTAGAGGTGGAGAGAGGGTCTGTGTAGAGGTGGGTTCAGTAGAGGTGGAGAGAGAGAGAGGGGATCTGTGTAGAGGTAGGTTCAGTAGAGGTGGAGAGAGACAGGGGGTCTGTGTAGAGGTGGGTTCAGTAGAGGTGGAGAGAGAGAGGGGGTCTGTGTAGAGGTAGGTTCAGTAGAGGTGGAGAGAGAGGGTCTGTGTAGAGGTTTGTTCAGTAGAGTTGGAGAGAGAGGGGGGTCTGTGTAGAGGTTTGTTCAGTAGAGATGGAGAGAGAGGGGTCTGTGTAGAGGTGGGTTCAGTAGAGGTGGAGAGAGAGAGGGGTCTGTGTAGAGGTGGGTTCAGTGGAGGTGGAGAGAGAGGGGGTCTGTGTAGAGGTGGGTTCAGTAGAGATGGAGATAGAGAGGGGGTCTGTGTAGAGGTGGGTTCAGTATAGGTGGAGAGAGAGAGGTCTGTGTAGAGGTGGGATCAGTAGAGGTGGAGAGAGAGAGGGGGTTTGTGTACAGGTGGGTTCAGTAGATGTGGAGAGAGGGGGTCTGTGTCGAGGTTTGTTCAGTAGAGGTGGAGAGAGGGGGGTCTGTGTAGAGGTGGGTTCAGTAGAGGTGGAGAGAGAGAGGGGGTCTGTGTAGAGGTTTGCTCAGTAGAGGTGGAGAGAGAGAGGGGGTCTGTGTGGAGGTGGGTTCGGTAGAGGTCGGAGAGAGAGAGGTGGTCTGTGTAGAAGTGGGTTTAGTAGAAATGGAGAGAGAGGGTTCTGTGTAGAGGTGGGTTCAGTAGAGGTGGAGAGAGAGTGTGGGTCTGTGTAGAGGTAGGTTCAGTAGAGGTGGAGAGAGATGGTCTGTGTAGAGGTGGGTTCAGTAGAGGTGGAGAGAGAGAGGGGATCTGTGTAGAGGTAGGTTCAGTAGAGGTGGAGAGAGACAGGGGTCTGTGTAGAGGTGGGTTCAGTAGAGGTGGAGAGAGAGAGGGGTCTGTGTAGAGGTAGGTTCAGTAGAGGTGGAGAGAGAGGGTCTGTGTAGAGGTTTGTTCAGTAGAGTTGGAGAGAGAGGGGGTCTGTGTAGAGGTTTGTTCAGTAGAGGTGGAGAGAGAGGGGTCTGTGTAGAGGTGGGTTCAGTAGAGGTGGAGAGAGAGAGAGGGGGTCTGTGTAGAGGTGGGTTCAGTGGAGGTGGAGAGAGAGGGGGTCTGTGTAGAGGTGGGTTCAGTAGAGATGGAGATAGAGAGGGGGTCTGTGTAGAGGTGGGTTCAGTAGAGGTGGAGAGAGGGGTGTCTGTGTAGAGGTGGGTTCAGTATAGGTGGAGAGAGAGAGGGGGTCTGTGTAGAGGTTGGATCAGTAGAGGTGGAGAGAGAGGGGGTTTGTGTACAGGTGGGTTCAGTAGAGGTGGAGAGAGAGAGGGGGGTCTGTGTAGAGGTGGGTTTAGTAGAGGTGGAGAGAGAGGGGGGTCTGTGTAGAGGTTTGTTCAGTAGAGATGGAGAGAGAGGGGAGGTCTGTGTAGAGGTGGGTTCAGTAGAGGTGGAGAGAGATGGGGTCTGTGTAGAGGTGGGTTCAGTAGAGATGGAGAGAGAGAGGGTCTGTGTAGAGGTTGGTTCAGGAGAGGTAGAGAGAGAGGTGGGGTCTGTGTAGAGGTGGGTTCAGTAGAGGTGGAGAGAGAGAGGGGATCTGTGTAGAGGTAGGTTCAGTAGAGGTGTAGAGAGAGGGGGGTCTGTGTAGAGGTAGGTTCAGTAGAGGTGGAGAGAGAGATGGGGTCTGTGTAGAGGTGGGTTCAGTAGAGGTGGAGAGAGAGAGGGGTCTGTGTAGGGGTGGGTTCAGTAGAGGTGGAGAGAGGGGGGTCTGTGTAGAGGTGGGTTCAAGTAGAGATGGAGAGAGAGAGAGAGGGGGTCTGTGTAGAGGTGGGTTCAGTAGAGGTGGAGAGAGGGGGGTCTGTGTCGAGGTTTGTTCAGTAGAGGTGGAGAGAGGGGGGGTCTGTGTAGAGGTGGGTTCAGTAGAGGTGGAGAGAGAGAGGGGTCTGTGTAGAGGTTTGCTCAGTAGAGGTGGAGAGAGAGAGGGGGTCTGTGTGGAGGTGGGTTCGGTAGAGGTCGGAGAGAGAGAGGTGGTCTGTGTAGAAGTGGGTTCAGTAGAAATGGAGAGAGAGAGGGGTTCTGTGTAGAGGTGGGTTCAGTAGAGGTGGAGAGAGAGAGCGGGTCTGTGTAGAGGTAGGTTCAGTAGAGGTGGAGAGAGAGGGTCTGTGTAGAGGTGGGTTCAGTAGAGGTGGAGAGAGAGAGAGGATCTGTGTAGAGGTAGGTTCAGTAGAGGTGGAGAGAGACAGGGGTCTGTGTAGAGGTGGGTTCAGTAGAGGTGGAGAGAGAGGGGGTCTGTGTAGAGGTAGGTTCAGTAGAGGTGGAGAGAGAGGGTCTGTGTAGAGGTTTGTTCAGTAGAGTTGGAGAGAGAGGGGGTCTGTGTAGAGGTTTGTTCAGTAGAGGTGGAGAGAGAGGGGGTCTGTGTAGAGGTGGGTTCAGTAGAGGTGGAGAGAGAGAGAGAGGGGTCTGTGTAGAGGTGGGTTCAGTGGAGGTGGAGAGAGAGGGGGGTCTGTGTAGAGGTGGGTTCAGTAGAGATGGAGATAGAGAGGGGGTCTGTGTAGAGGTGGGTTCAGTATAGGTGGAGAGAGAGGGGGGTCTGTGTAGAGGTGGGATCAGTAGAGGTGGAGAGAGAGAGGGGTTTGTGTACAGGTGGGTTCAGTAGAGGTGGAGAGAGAGGGGGTCTGTGTAGAGGTAGTTTTAGTAGAGGTGGAGAGAGAGGTCTGTGTAGAGGTTTGTTCAGTAGAGATGGAGAGAGAGGGGAGGTCTGTGTAGAGGTGGGTTCAGTAGAGATGGAGAGAGAGGGGGTCTGTGTAGAGGTTGGTTCAGGAGAGGTAGAGAGAGAGGGGTCTGTGTAGAGGTGGGTTCAGTAGAGGTGGAGAGAGAGAGGGGGTCTGTGTAGAGGTAGGTTCAGTAGAGGTGGAGAGAGAGATGGGGTCTGTGTAGAGGTGGGTTCAGTAGAGGTGGAGAGAGAAAGGGGTCTGTGTAGGGGTGGGTTCAGTAGAGGTGGAGAGAGGGGGTCTGTGTAGAGGTGGGTTCAAGTAGAGATGGAGAGAGAGAGAGAGGGGGTCTGTGTAGAGGTGGGTTCAGTAGAGGTGGAGAGAGAGGGGGGTCTGTGTCGAGGTTTGTTCAGTAGAGTTGGAGAGAGAGGGGTCTGTGTAGAGGTTTTTCAGTAGAGTTGGAGGAGAGGGGTCTGTGTAGAGGGGGTTTAGTCTGTGTAGAGGTTTGTTCAGTAGAGGTGGAGAGAGGGGGTCTGTGTAGAGGTGGGTTCAGTAGAGGTGGAGAGAGAGGGTCTGTGTAGAGGTTTGTTCAGTAGAGTTGGAGAGAGAGTGGTCTGTGTAGAGGTGGGTTTAGTAGAGGTGGAGAGAGAGGGGTCTGTGTAGAGGTTTGTTCAGTAGAGGTGGAGAGAGAGGGGGTCTGTGTGAGGTGGGTTCAGTAGAGGTGGAGAGAGAGGGGGTCTGTGTAGAGGTGGAGAGAGAGGGGGTCTGTGTAGAGGTTTGTTCAGTAGAGGTGGAGAGAGGGAGGGGTTCTGTGTAGAGGTGGGTTCAGTATAGGTGGATAGAGAGAGGGGTCTGTGTAGAGGTGGGTTCAGTAGACGTGGAGAGAGAGGGGTCTGTGTAGAGGTGGGTTCAGTAGAGATGGAGAGAGGGGGTCTGTGTAGAGGTGGGTTCAGTAGAGGTGGAGAGAGAGGGGGTCTGTGTAGAGGTTTGTTCAGTAGAGGTAGAGAGAGAGGGGGTCTGAATAGAGGTGGGTATAGTAGAAGTTGGGAGAGAGAGGGAGAGGGGGTCTGAGTAGAGGTGGGTTCAGTAGAGGTTGGGAGAGAGAGGGGAGAGGGGGGGGTCTGAGTAGAGGTGTGTTCAGTAGAGGTTGGGAGAGAGAGGGAGAGGGGGGGGTCTGAGTAGTGGTGGGGTCAGTAGAGGTGGGGAATCTCTCCCCAACTCCCTGCCTAAAGAGCTGGAACCTGGACTTCAGACATTGTCATCCTACAATAAACATGGTATAGAGGAGACGGACCCACTGGTTGCCCTCTAGGTTACAGAGAGCTGGTAGTCCCATCCACCAAACTACCAGGTGTGAAACAGGGAAGGGACTCAGGGGGTATGCTAATTTGGTATAGAGCAGACCTAACTCACTCTATTCAATTAATCAAAACAGGAACATTTTACATTTGGCTAGAAATTCAAAAGGAAATGATCTTAATAGAGAAAAATGTTCTCCTGTGTGCTACCTACTTCCCCCAACTAGAATCCCCATACTTTAATGAAGACAGCTTCTCCATCCTGGAGGGGGAAATCAATCATTTCCATGCCCAGGGACATGGACTAGTCTGTGGCGACCTAAATGCCAGAACTGGACAAGAACCTGACACACTCAGCACACAGAGGGACAAACACCTGCCTGGAGGTGACAGCAGTCACTCCACCATATGCTCCACCCTAGGCACAACTATGACAACATAACCAACAAAAACGGGTCACAACTCCTGCAGTTCTGTCGCATGCTTGGTATTTACATAGTAAATGGTAGGCTTTGAGAGGACTCTTATGGTAGGTACACTTATAGCTCATCTCTTGGCAGTAGTACTGTAGACTACTTTATCACTGACCTCAACCCAGAGCCTCTCAGAGCGTTCACAGTCAGCCCATTGACACCCCTATCAGACCACAGCAAAATCACAGTCAACTTGAAGAGAGCAATACTCAATCATGAGCTATCAAAGCCAAAGGATCTGAATGATATTAAGAAATGCTATAGATGGAAGGATTGTAGTGTGGAAACCTACCAAAAAAACTATTAGGCAACAACAAATTCAATCCCTTTTAGACAACTTCCTGGACAAAACGTTCCACTGTAATAGTGAAGGTGTAAACTCGGCAGTAGAAAATCTAAACAGTATATTTGACCACTCAGCTTCCCTATTAAATCTTAACAATTCAAAAAGAAAACCAAAGAAAATGAACAACAATGGGAAATGGTTTGATGAAGAATGCAAAATCCTAAGAAAGAAATTTAGAAACCAATCCAACAAAAACCAGAGACCCAGAAACCTGAGTCTACGCCTTCACTATGTTGAACACTAAAACAATACAGACAGACACTACGGAAAAGGAAGGAACAGCACGTCAGAAACAGCACGTCAGAAATCAGCTCAATGTAATTGAAGAATCCATAAACTCCAACCACTTCTGGGAAAATTGGAAAACAAACAAGTTATTGATCCAAAATGGAGATGTATGGGTAAACCACTTCTCGAATCTTTTGGCTCTATAACAATGAACAAACAGTAAAAACATATACAGTTGAAGTCGGAAGTTTACATACACTTAGCTTGGAGTCCATAAAACTAGTTTTTCAACCACTACACAAATTTCTTGTTAACAAACTATAGTTTTAGCAAGTCGGTTAGGACATCTACATTGTGCATGACACAAGTCATTTTTCCAACAATTGTTTACAGACAGATTATTTCACTTATAATTAACTGTATCACAATTCCAGTGGGTCAGAAGTTTATGTACACTAAGTTGACTGTGCCGTTAAACTGCTTGGCAAATTCCAGAAAATTATGTCATGGCTTTAGAAGCTTTTGATAGGCTAATTGACATCATTTGAGTCAATTGGAGGTGTACCTGTTGATGTATTTCAAGGCCGACCTTCAAACTAAGTGCCTCTTTGCTTGACATCATGGGAAAATCAAAAGAAATCAGCCAAGACCTCAGAAAGAAAATTGTAGACCTCCACAAGTCTGGTTCATCCTCGGGAGACATTTCCAAACACCTGAAGGTACCACATTCATCTGTACAAACAATAGTGCACAAGTATAAACACCATGGGTCCACACAGCCTTGCTACCGCTCAGGAAGGAGACACGTTCTGTCTCCTAGAGATGAGCGTACTTTGGTGCGAAAGTGCAAATCAATCCCAGAACAACAGCAAAGGACCTTGTGAAGATGCTGGAGGAAACCGGTACAAAAGTATCTATATCCACAGTAAAACTAGTCCTATATCGACATAACCTGAAAGGCCGATCAGCAAGGAAGAAGCCACTGCTCCAAAACCGCCATAAAAAAGGCAGACTACAGTTTGCAACTGCACATGTGGACGAAGATTGTACTTTTTGGAGAAATGTCCTCTGGTCTCATGAAACAAAAATAGAAATGTTTGGCCATCATGACCATTGTTATGTTTGGAGGAAAAAGGGGGAGGCTTGCAAGCCGAAGAAATCCATCCCAAACGTGAAGCACGGGGATGGCAGCATCATGTTGTGGGGATGCTTTGCTGCAGGAAGGACTGGTGCACTTCACAAAATAGATGGCATCATGAGGAAAATGATGTGGATATATTGAAGCAACATCTCAAGACATCAGTCAGGAAGTTAAAGCTTGGTTGCAAATGGGTCTTCCAAAGAGACAATAACCCCAAGCATACTTCCAAAGTTGTGGCAAAATGGCTTAAGGACAACAAAGTCGAGGCCAACAAACCTGACTCAGTTCCACCAGCTCTGTCAGGAGGAATGGGACAAAATTCCCCCAACTTATTGTGGGAAGCTTGTGGAAGGCTACCCGAAATGTTTGACCCAAATTAAAAAAATTAAAGGCAATGCTACCAAATACCAATTGAGTGTATATAAACTTCTGACCTACTGGGAATGTAATGGAATAAATAAAAGCTGAAATAAATATACTATTATTCTGACATTTCACATTCTTAAAATAATGTGGTGATCCTAACTGACCTAAGACAGGACATTTTTACTAGGATTAAATGTCAGGAATTGTGAAAAACTGAGTTTAAATGTAGTTGGCTAAAATGTACTGTATGTAAACTTTCGACTTCAACTATACGTGATCAAATACAAATCTTATAAGCAGCTATTAAATTCTCCAATTACCTTGAATGAACTAGGACAAAATACAAACCCTCCAACCCAAAAAGGCCTGTGGTGTTGATGGTATCCTCAATGAAATTATAAAATATACAGACAACAAATTCCAATTGACTATACTTAAACACTTTTAACATCATCCTTAGCTCTGGCATCTTCCCCAATATTTGGAACCAAAGACTGATCACCCCAATCCATAAAAATGGAAACAAATTTGACCCCAATAACTACCGTGGGATATGCGTCAACAGAAACCTTGGGGAAATCCTCTGCATTATCATTAACAGCAGACTAATACATTTCCTCAGTGAAAACAATTTACTGAGCAAATGTTAAATTGGCTTTTACCAATTTACCATATGACAAACCACATATTCAACCTGCACACTCTAATTGACATACAAACAAACCAAAACAAAGACAAAGTTTTCTCAGCCTTTGACTCAATTTGGCACGAGGGTCTGCTATACAAATTGATGCAAAGTGGTGTTGGGGGAAAAATATACGACATTATAAACTCCATGTACACAAACAACAAGTGTGGGGTTAAAATTGGCAAAAAACACACACAATTCTTTCCACAGAGCCGGGGGGTGAGACAGGGATGCAGCTTAAGCCCCACCCTTTTCATCATATATATCAACAAATTGGCGAGGACACTAGAACAGTCTGCAGCACCCAGCCTCACCCTACTGGAATCTGAAGTCAAATGTCTACTGTTTGCTGATGATCTGGTGTTTCTGTCCCCAACTAAGGAGGGCCTACAGCAGCACCTAGATATTCTGCACATTTTCTGCCAGACCTGGGCCTTGATAGTAAATCTCAGTAAGACAAAAAAATTGGTGTTCCAAAAAGGATCCAGTCGCCAGGACCACAAATATAAATTCCATCTCGACACCGTTGCCCTACAGCAGTGGTTCCCAAGCTTTTTATAGTCCCGTACCCCTTCAAACATTCAACCTCCAGCTGCATAACCCCTCTAGCATCAGGGTCAGCTCACTCTCAAATGCTGTTTTTGCCGTCATTGTAAGCCTGCCGCACGCACACACACACTATACAATACATTTATGAAGCATAAGAATGAGTGTGAGATTTTGTCAAAACCCGGCTCATGGGAAGTGACATAGAGCTCTTATATTACCAGGTCACAAATAATAATATAATAATAATCAATCATTTTACTCTTTATTTATCTTACATATAAAACCTTATTTGTACATTGAGAATTGTGAATAACTAACCACAGTTTAATTAGAAGGGTGTGTTTGAAAGGATGCACATAATTCTGCAATGTTGTGTTGTATTAGAGTCTCAGTCTTAAATCATTTTCCACACACGGTCTGTGCCTGTATTTAGTTTTCATGCTTGTGAGGGCCGAGAATCCACTCTCACATAGGTACAGTGTACGTGGTTGCAAAGGGTATCAGTGTCTTAACAGCGCATTTGCCAAGGCAGGATACTCTGAGCGCAGCCCAATCCAGAAATCTGGCATTGGCTTCTGATTAAATTAAATTTTCACAGAATCACTTGTTGGAATTTCAATGAGGCTCTCTTGTTCAGATATCGGTACATGGACTGGAGGCAGGGCATGAAAGAGATAACGAATCCAGCTGTTTGTGTCATCCGTTTCGGGAAAGTACATGCGTAATTAAGTACCTAATTCAGGTGTTTCGCTATATCACATTTGACATTGTCCATAAGTTTGAGTTAATTTGCACACACAAAATCATACAATGATGGAAAGACCTGTGTGTTGTCCTTGTTAATGCAGACAGAGAAGAGCTCCAACTTCTTAATCATAGCCTCAATTTTGTCCCACACATTGAATATAGTTGTGGAGAGTCCCTGTAATCCTAGATTCAGACCATTCAGGTGAGAGAAAACATCACCCAGATAGGCCAGTCGTGTGAGAAACTCGTCATCATGCAAGTGGTCAGACAAGTGAAAACTATGGTCAGTAAAGAAAACTTAAAGTTTGTCTCTCAATTCAAAAAAACGTGGCAATACTTTTCCCCTTGATAACCAGCGCACTTCTGTACATTGTAAAAGTGTTACATGGTCGCTGCCCATATCATTGCATAGTGCAGAAAATACAGAGTTCAGGGGCCTTGCTTAAACAAATTAAACCATTTTCACTATAGTCTTTCAAGCTGTCAGGCATTCCCTTGACAGCAAGAGCCTCTCGGTGGATGCTGCAGTGTACCCAAGTGTCGTCGGGAGCAACTGCTTGCACCCACGTTACCACTCCATTATGTCTCCCTGTCATGGCTTTTGTCCATTTGATGTCACTCTGTCCTTTACTTTAAAAAATATCCTCTCCTGTTGTCCTGGTTTCCAGTGGTTTGCAGAAGAGCACGTCTTCCTTAATTGACCCCCCCATAAACGTAACGGACATATACCAGGAGCTGTGCCAGGCCCTCCACGTCTGTTGACTCATCCAGCTGTAACGCATTTAATTCACTGGCTTGTTTGTAAAGCAGTAATTGTTTCAAAACATCTCCTGCCATGTCACTGATGTGTCGTGAAACAGTGTTGTATGATGAAGGAATTGTCTGTATAGTTTTTTGGGCCTTTTCCCCCAGCATTGTCCCAGCCATATCCACGGCAGCAGGAAGAATTAAGTCCTCCACAGTAGTTTACGGCTTACCTGCCTTCGCCACTCGGTACCTCACCATATAAGACGCTTCTAGCCCCTTCTTATTAATGGTGTCACGTTCTGACCTTAATTTCCTTTGTTTTGTATTTATTTAGTATGGTCAGGGCGTGAGTTGGGTGGGTTGTCTATGTTTGTTTTTCTAGGTTTTGGGAATTTCTATGTTTCGGCCTAGTATGGTTCTCAATCAGAGGCAGGTGTCATTAGTTGTCTCTGATTGAGAATCATACTTAGGTAGCCTGGGTTTCACTGTGTGTTTGTGGGTGATTGTTTCCGTGTCTGTGTTTGTTCGCCACACGGTACTGTTTCGGTTTTGTTCACGTTTATTGTTTTGTATTCATTGAGTGTTCAGTTCATGTTTTTAAATAAACAACCATGGACACTTACCACGCCGCATCTTGGTCCGATCCTTGCTACACCTCCTCTTCAGACGAAGAGGAGGAAAACCTTTACAGAATCACCCACCAACCAGCTCGGACCAAGCGGCGTGGTAAACAGCAGCGACGACAGCAGCAGCAGCAACAACAGCAGCAGCAGCAACAACAGCGGCCAGCATCACAGGACTCCTGGACATGGGAGCAGATATTGAACGGAGAGGGACCCTGGGCACAGGCTGGGAAAAATCGCTGTCCCAAAGCAGAGCTGGAGGCAGCGAAAGCTGAACTGCGGCAATATGAGGAGCCAGCACGGCAGTGCGACAGGTAAGAGAGGCAGCCCTAAAAAAAATGGGGGGGGGGGGAACACGAGGTGTGGTACTAAGCCAGGTAGCAGACCTGAGCTCACTCCTCGTGCTTATGATAAGCAGCGCATTACTGGTCAGGCACCGTGTTATGCGGTTAAGCGCACGGTGTCGCCAGTGCGTGCCCATAGCCCGGTGCGCTATAGGGCAGCCCCCCGAGAGTGCCATGCGAGTGTGGGCATTGAGCCAGGGCGTATGGTGCCTGCTCAGTGGGTCTGGTCGCCGGTACGCAGTTTTGGTCCAGGTTATCCTGCGCCGGCTCTGCGTGCTGTGTCTCCGGGGCGCTGGGAGGGTGCAGTGCGTCCTCTGCCTGCGCTCCGCTCGTGCCGGGCAAATGTGGGAGTGGAGCCAAAGGGAGAGGTGCGTGTAGTAAGCACTAGATCTCCCGTGCTTACCCACAGCCCGGTTCAACCTGTGCCTGCACTCTGGTGGGTCCGGGCTAGAGTAGTTGTCCAGCCTGGGGAAGTGGTGCCAAGGTTGCGCACCAGAGCTCCAGTGCTCCCCCACAGCCCGGTCTTTCAGGCTCCTCCTAATACCAAGCCTCCTGAAGGTCTCCCCAGCCTGGTGGTTCCTGTGGCAGCCCCACGCACCAGGCTGTCTCTCTGTCTCCTCCCTGCAGGTGGTCCCGCCTGTCCGGCGCCGCTGCCGGAGCGTCCCGCCTGTCCGGCGCCGCTGCCGGAGCGTCCCGCCTGTCCGGCGCCGCTGCCGGGCGTCCCGCCTGTCCGGCGCCGCTGCCGGAGCGTCCCGCCTGTCCGGCGCCGCTGCCGGAGCCTCCCGCCTGTCCGGCGCCGCTGCCGGAGCCCCTCAGCCCAGAGGCGCCAGAGCCCCTCAGCCCAGAGGCGCCAGAGCCCCTCAGCCCAGAGGCGCCAGAGCTCCTCAGCCCAGATGCGCCAGAGCCCCTGCCCCTCTGTCCCGAGCTCCTGCCCCTCTGTCCCGAGCCCCTACCCCTCTGTCCAGAGCTTCTGCCCCTCTGTCCCGAGCTGCCCCTCTGTCCAGTGGGGTCATTGAGAGGGGTGGCCATGGTGAGAAAGCCACGGAGGCGGACAATAAGGCGGACTAAGACAATGTTGAAGTGGGGTCCGCGTCCCGCGCCAGAACCGCCACCGCGGACAGACGCCCACCCAGACCCTCCCCTATAGGTCAAGGTTTTGCGGCCGGAGTCCTCACCTTTGGGGGGGGGTACTGTCACGTTCTGACCTTAATTTCCTTTGTTTTGTATTTATTTAGTATGGTCAGGGCGTGAGTTGGGTGGGTTGTCTATATTTGTTTTTCTAGGTTTTGGGAATTTCTATGTTTCGGCCTAGTATGGTTCTCAATCAGAGGCAGGTGTCATTAGTTGTCTCTGATTGAGAATCATACTTAGGTAGCCTGGGTTTCACTGTGTGTTTGTGGGTGATTGTTTCCGTGTCTGTGTTTGTTCGCCACACGGTACTGTTTCGGTTTTGTTCACGTTTATTGTTTTGTATTCATTGAGTGTTCAGTTCATGTTTTTAAATAAACAACCATGGACACTTAACACGCCGCATCTTGGTCCGATCCTTGCTACACCTCCTCTTCAGACGAAGAGGAGGAAAACCTTTACAAATGGTATCTGTTGCATTTATAAATGTCTTACTACTCGAAAGTCGTCTTAATTCTCCCTTATTTTTCAAATTGGCATGTTTGTTTCTAAAGGTGTCTACGCAAGAGTGAAGGTTTCATTGAGTTGTGAGATAGTACTTTTGCACATATAACACAATGTGGCTGAGGAAAGGCACCACTCCCAATATAAGTGAACCCCAAATCAATGTAGTTCTCATCATATTTGCGCCTTTACGATGGTCCAATGTCCCTGTCTGTTGTTCGGTGCTTTCCCAGGTAAGTGTACAGTAGCTCTTTGGCTGCATCAGATTCACAACTGTCAGTGTTCATGCTAGCTGGGCTAACAACAAATGTAGAATTAATGATGCTAGCATTGGATGTGCTCGTGGAAGCAGAACAACTTGTCGTCGACAGGTGCAGGTGTAGTACTGTTGGTAGTAGCAGTTCTACCAGTAGAGCTGGTATGTGTCTCTATGGACGCAAGCCTTACTTTTTTAGCCATTTATCCATTTTAGAGCAAATGGAATGAGCAGCAGCTACGTTTGGCTACATACGAACCATTAGTGGAATTCCCGCGAGAGAGTAACGGTTAATGTGATCGGATGTTAATTATTTGACTACCTGTATTTGACATTGTGTTGTTATTTCGCTGAACACGAGATGGTTTCATTGTATTTTTGGCAGTGAAACAAGGCTACTCATGTAAGAAAATGCCCCGTTGGAAAATATAAATCGTCTACAAATGGTCTTAAAACATAATTACAGTATATACACATTTTTTATTTGGCGTACCCCCGATGGCAGTTTGGGAATACCTGCCCTAGAGCAAACAAAAAACTATACCTACCTCGGCCTAAACATCAGTGCCACAGGTAACTTCCACAAAGCTGTGAAAGAGCTCAGAGACAAGGCAAGAAGGGCCTTCTATACCATCAAAAGGAACATCAAATCGAGATACCAATTAGGATCTGGCTAAAAACACGTGAATCAGTTATAGAACCCATTGCCCTTTATGGTTGTGAGATCTGGGGTCCGCTCACCAACCAAGAATTCACACAATGGGACAAACACCAAATTAAAACTCTGCATGCAGAATTCTGCCAAAATAACCTCTGTGTACAACGTAATACACCAAATAATGCTTGCAGAGCAGAATTAGGCCGATACCCGCTAATTATCCAAATCCAGAAAATAGCGGTTAAATTCTACAACCACCTAAAAGGAAGCGATTCCCAAACCTTCCATAACAAAACCATCACCTACAGAGAGATGAACCTGGAGAAGAGTCCCCCCTATACAAACTGGTCCTGGGGCTCTGTTCACAAACACAAACAGACCCCCAGGACAGCAACACAATTAGACCCAACCAAATTGTGAGAAAACAAAAAAACTATTACTTGACACATTGGAAAGAATTCACAAAAAAACTGAGCAAACTAGAATGCTATTTGGCCCTAAACAGAGAGTACACAGTGGCGGAATACCTGATCACTGTGACTGACACAAACTTAAGGAAAGCTTAGACTATGAACAGACTCAGTGAACTTAGCCTTGCTATTGAGAAAGGCCGCTGTAGGCAGACCTGGCTCTCAAGAAAAGACAGGTTATGTGCACACTGCCCACAAAATGAGGTGGAAACTGAACTGCACTTCCAAACCTCCAGCCAAATGTATGACAATATTAGAGACACATATTTCCCTCAGATTACACAGATCCACAAAGAATTCGAAAAAACAAACACGATTTTGATAAACTCCCATATTTACTGGGTGAAATAGCACAGTGTGCCATCACAGCAGCGAGATTTGTGACCTGTTGCCACAAGAAAAGGGCAACCAGTGAAAAACAAACACCATTGTAAATACAACCCATATTTATTTTCCCTTTTGTACTTTCACTATTTGCACATCATTACAACACATAATATAACAAATGTTTTTTTCTGTGAGTGTAATGTTACTGTTCATTTTATTGTGTATTTCACTTTTGTTTATTATCTACTTCACTTGCTTTGGCAATGTTGACATATGTTTCCCATGCCAATAATTGAATTGAGAGGGATCTGAGTGGAGGTGGGTTCAGTAGAGGTGGAGAAGGGAGGGAGTTCCCTCTCTCCTTTCTGCACTCTCCCCAGGGGGGCGGGGCTAGATAATAGTTATTTGAAAACAAGGTTTACTACTGTAGGTAGCGTTAGCGAGCACTAATTGGTATTTTTCATCCTATAGCTTTGTTCTCTATCTTCTTTTCAAATAGTGAGCTAACATGTTTTCAGACCTTTTATTTCCCTGACTGATCGAAACTAGTTTTCTCATGCTCTCTTGTCTCTCTGCAGCAGACATATGGTGGGCCATATGCTTGGAACATTACATCGCAATACATATAGAATCGTGAGAATCATAATACATATCGTATTGGCACATAACTATGGTCATAATATCGTATCGTGAGGTCCTAATTCCCAGCCCTACTATAGGGGTTTTAGTAAGGGTGCGGTGCAATAGTGGGGCTGAGATGGGAATCTATGTATGGAGAATGAGTCACTCCATCTTCCTCTCTCTTTATTTCTTCTCTCTCTCCTTTCCCTCATCTCTCTTTCTATCTCACTCTTACTCTCTTCCCCCTCCCCATCCTCTGTCATTCTCTCTCCTCTCTACTCTCTCTCACCTCTCTATCTCTCTTTTCTAAAGACTCTGCAGCCTTAGTACAGGCTCAATTAATAATGAAGTGAGCTGTGACCTTCTCCTGCTAGAGTTCAGGACTGCACTGGGTTCTGTGTGGTTCTATGTGAATCCGTGTGATTCTGTGTGATCTGCAGCACACGTTTGATCCAACCCACACCGCAGACTCATATATGAACAACGTGATAGGCTGCAGTAACATAATCGCCTCTCTGATCCAGAGATGACAATATTTACCTCAAAGTAAATGTACAAATGTACACTTACTGCTGCCATTATGAGAGAAGAGAACTACAAAGAGCAGTCTATGTGAGTTATACTGATGCTTGTCAGTGAAGCAGCTGTCTCATAACAATAGCTCCAACTTGGTTTCTGACACTGTTGTAGTGTTTTTCACACAGAGGTAACACAACTTCCTCACCCCTTCTTTACAAGGTGTAATCTTAGTGTGATCCCTTCGAGCCCTGTACAGTACCTGTTTCTGACTCATATTGCTCCTTAGCTATGAGATTCCACATAGTAGCACAAGTCAACTTCCCAGGTACACTGCACCTTCCAAGCGCTGTCTCCCTCTCTGCACTGAGTAGGACACTGACACTACGACACCAGTACAGGGAGCCTGGGTTGAACTAATGCCTCAGCAGCAGCAGGAGCTCAGGGATCAGACTACCAGGCTCAGAGCTCTCTCTCTGACTCACCAGCACGGTGACGACAGATGATACCCTGATTACAACGAGATGTGAAGTCAGAAAACATTGATCACACAAAATGCATTTACCTCAGCCCCGAGTCCTGAGATATGGCTGTGATTAAAAAATCATGAGGGGAAGTTCCCCAGAGCTATGCCTGGATGAGAGAAAGAGAGAGAGAGAGAGAGAGAGAGAGGGGAGAGAGAGAGAGAGGGAGAGAGGATAAACGGATGGAGAGAAGAGTCTTTAAGAGGCCTGGCTAGTGGAGCGTGAAGGGAGGTAAAGAGAGGAGAGGGTGAGCCGAGGAGAGAGGACAGAAGGATTCCCTTGCTAGAGAAGAGGAAGTCTTGGCCAGTCAACAGGCAGAACTGGTTGACCGCTAGGTGCCACCCACGCAGATGAGAGTCGACCAGATGATGGACACAGTGGTCCGCTGGCTTGATAACTCCATTCCCTTAATGCAAAAAAAATATTATTATAGAAATGAAAACTAATGGCAATAGAGGAATAAAGCCTGAACATAGAATGCATAGTTATTGACCTCTGTGGACATACATTGTGTATATAGAGGAGCATCTGAAGGTGTTGATGTGTATTGACGTGTGTTGAGGGCTGTAGCTACATGCCTGTGGACCATTATGGGATATTATAACCTCAGGGAGTGAAGAATCATGGTGGTCCCACTGCTCCCTAGCTGAGCAACAGATGAGAATAGAGAATAGAGAGGTCATTACCTGTGCTACAGTGCTCTTGGAATAGACATCCAGAGAGCAATGTTCAGAGGAGCATCCAAACAAAACAAATGCGTCATAGCTGTGGAAAATGTACAGCCTTTATAGTCTGATAGAAAGAGAGAGAGGGAGAGAGAGAGAGAGAGAGAGAGAGAGAGAGAGAGAGAGAGAGAGAGAGAGAGAGAGAGAGAGAAATGTTGAAATGACCCATGATGGACGGTTATATCCTAGTCATCAACACACCTCCACCCCTCTATGCCGCCTTTCTCAAATATACTCAAACGGGCACGCACGCTCGCGCACACACACACCACCCTCTGATCTTATGGCAGCCCAGCAGAGATGAACACTGCCCCCAGTATGCTGCTGTCCCTCAGATAAAATGAGTGACAATTGACTAGTTGTTGTTGAGCCACATCATACGCAGTGTGACTGTCGTGGTTCAACCCTGGGAAACGGGGAGAGCAAATAAGCCAGAGGAAATGGGATGGCTCTGGTATCTCCACTGCATCGCTCACGACTCCCTGTGACCCATCCACTGCTCTCTGACACTGTAGGACAGAGCAATAACATCATCTGTAATCTACTGGGATAAGACACCCCCACCCTGAGCTGAGTATGTTTAAGAGCAGATCTTGTCATTTAGACTATAAACTGATCTGCTATTGCCTGTGCTGTAGTCAATGAAGTGCCTCATGTTTCCCTTCCATTTCTGCTTAGTCTGCCCAGTACTTGAGTTAGATTCTAAGGAGACAATTTCACTAGTCTATTACTGCTGATAAATTGGATTTAGACCAGTGTACTGGCGTGAATGAGGGGCTAAATACAGAGTTTGACACCCCTGGCATATGAGAAACAGGGTTGGCTCGCCTGACTCCCTGCCTGTTGTAAGAACTCATTACCATACCCAGGCCAAGGCACAACACAATACAACATAACACCACACAACACAACATAACACCACACAACACAATACAACATAACACCACACAATACAGCATAACACCACAGGACACCACACAACACAATATAACATAACATAACACCACACAACACCACACCACAGAACACCACAGGACACCACACCACACAACATTACACCAGACAACACAACACCACACAACCCACAACACAATACAACACCACGTCCATCGTCCCTTTGATGCGGTGAAGTTGTCCTGTCCCCTTAGCAGAAAAACACCCCCAAAGCATGATGTTTCCACCTCCATGTTTGACGGTGGGGATGGTGTTCTTGGGGTCATAGGCAGCATTCCTCCTCCTCCTCCAAACACGGCGAGTTGAGTTGATGCTAAAGAGCTCCATTTTGGTCTCATCTGACCACAACACTTTCACCCAGTTGTCCACTGAATCATTCAGATGTTCATTGGTAAACTTCAGACGGGCATGTATATGTGCTTTCTTGATCAGGGGGACCTTGCGGGCGCTGCAAAACTTCAGTCCTTCACGGCGTAATGTGTTACCAATTGTTTTCTTGGTGACTATGGTCCCAGCTGCCTTGAGATCATTGACAAGATCCTAGTTCTGGGCTGATTCCTCACCGTTCTCATGATCATTGCAACTCCACGAGGTGAGATCTTGCATGGAGCCCCAGGCCGAGGGAGATAGACAGTTCTTTTGTGTTTCTTCCATTTGCGAATAATCGCACCAACTGTTGTCACCTTCTCACCAAGCTGCTTGGCGATGGTCTTGTAGCCCATTCCAGCCTTGTGTAGGTCTATAATCTTGTCCCTGACATCCTTGGAGAGCTCTTTGGTCTTGGCCATGGTGGAGAGTTTGGAATCTGATTGATTGATTGCTTCTGTGGACAGGTGTCTTTTATACAGGTAACAAACTGAGATTAGGAGCACTCCCTTTAAGAGTGTGCTCCTAATCTCAGCTCGTTACCTGTATAAAAGACACCTGGGAGACAGAAATCTTTCTGATTGTGAGGGGGTCAAATACTTATTTCCCTCATTAAAATGCAAATCAATTTATTACATTTTTGACATGCGTTTTTCTGGATTTTTTTGTTTTTATTCCGTCTCTCACTGTTCAAATAAATCTACAATTAACATTATAGACTGATCATTTCTTTGTCAGTGGGCAAACGTACAAAATCAGCAGGGGATCAAATACTTTTTTCTCTCACTGTACATCTTTGTTTACATAACTATGCGATTGTATCCCTATGGACTCCCTATAGCCACTGGTGTATTGACATGATCCAAGCCTTCTCTTCAAATACTATTGTATCTCTACATACTGCAATGACTGTTCCTCCATCCAGTAAAGTACCATAGTAATATCAATCCTTTGGAAATGTTTAACGGGTGTGCTCTTGGGAACATGCAGTGGGCCCATGTAATGAGAGTACACTGGAGAACAGAGCGAGAGATAGAGAGAGATTCATAGAGAGATACAGAGCGAGAGAGTGATGTGTATAGCCTGCGGCTACAATACTAGCTGTACAGATAACCCAGTTCAGTCCTCAGAGGGTATGTCAAGAGAATACGGTCTTATTATAGTCTTCCTGGTATGTGTGTGCGGTTAGATTAGTTTTTTATCAACTAATTAAGCGATGATGGAACTCACGGATAACAGGCTATACCTCTGAGAGTTTCCCAGTATTTCTTCTTTATTTGTTTCATTCTTTTTCCCCAGCAGGGAAGCGAGATGAGAGTTTACATGGGAGAGAGAGGGTGAGGTTGGCATTAGCACTGAGCCATGTCCCCAACTCCTGTCTCTGTGACAGACTCAAACGTGGGTGTAAGTTTGCAACAGGTGGGGGAAAAACGAGACTCAATCGTTCTCTTGTTTCTCACCTGATCCTGCTGTGTTTCCTCCCACAAAACACACCCTATTTCTGCAGTTCAAATATGCATGCAAGAACCAACCAATCAACAAGCTGTGGCCAAAGTACTCAATCCTGTGTTCCTTCTAAACCGCAGTGTTTCACTCACACAAACCGTTAAATAGAGTGACTCAACAGGAGGATAGGGCCCCGATTCATTGATAAAGCTTTTTGAGGTTTAGAAGCGCTCAAAGAAAGAGATAAAAATGTAATTATTCAACTTCAAACATCATCAAATGTGTTATTAATGAGGTGTAAATGTATTTATAATATAAATAAGTACATTTCCCCTACGCTGTTGAGAGTGCACTGGTTGATTTGAGTGGGATGATGGGTGTGTCAGTGTGTGAGAAGGTGACATTGGCTGTTGTCACCTTGCTCAGCGTGAGAGAGGCGCTACATCAAATGACTAAAACAATTACCTGTGTACAGTCACTGGTAGTGTTCAATTATAGGCCTCACTGCAATGTCTGTTTATGTGTTTATGCATCACCCCTGTCAAGCTTAACTAGCGTAAATACTCAAGCTTCCAAAGCACCTGCTGTCAGAATTATCTTAATTAAGCACAGTTAAAGTGTGTTGCTTTAGCTGGCAGGTTGGCTGTTGGCTACAGTTCATTGGGTAGGCTGCTGTACAATGCTAAGTAAACCCAAATCCAGTATAAGTTAAAAAAATGTGAATAAAATAATCATCTGTATGTTTGCATAGCAATAATGTACACTTCAATTAATGCACTCAACTCATGTAGTTAATACATCAGAAAAGCAGAACTTAATATTTGGTACAGAAACCTTTGTTTGCAATTACAGAGATCATATGTTTCCTGTAGTTCTTGACCAGGTTTGCACACACTGCAGCAGGGATTTTGGTCCACTCCTCCATACAGACCTCCAGATCCTTCAGGTTTCGGGGCTGTCGCTGGGCAATACGGACTTTCAGCTCCCTCCAAAGATTTTCTATTGGGTTCAGGTCTGGAGACTGGCTAGACCACTCCAGGACCTTGAGATGTTTCTTACGGAGCCACTCCTTAGTTGCCCTAGCTGTGTGTTTCGGGTCGTTGTCATGCTGGAAGACCCAGCCACGACCCATCTTCAATGCTCTTACTGAGGGAAGGAGGTTGATGTCCAAGATCTCGCGATACATGGCTCCATCCATTCTCCCCTCAAAACAGTGCAGTCGTCCTGTCCCCGTTTCAGAAAAGCATCCCCAAAGAATGATGTTTCCACCTCCATGCTTCACAGTTTGTATGGTGTTAGTGGGGTTGTACTCATCCTTCTTCTTCCTCCAAACACGGCGAGTGGAGTTTAGACCAAAAAGCTCTATTTTTGTCTCATCAGACCACATAACTTTCTCCCATTCCTCCTCTGGATCATCCAGATGGTCATTGGCAAACTTCAGACGGGCCTGGACATGCGCTGGCTTGAGCAGGGGGACCTTGCGTGCGCTGCAGGATTTTAATCCATGACGCCGTAGTGTGTTACTAATGGTTTTCTTTGAGACTGTGGTCCCAGCTCTCTTCAGGTCATTAACCAGGTCCTGCCGTGTAGTTCTGGGCTGATCCCTCACCTTCCTCATGATCATTGATGCCCCACGAGGTGAGATCTTGCACGGAGCCCCAGACCGAGGGTGATTGACCGTCATCTTGAACTTCTTCCATTTTATAATAATTGCGCCAACAGTTGTTGCCTTCTCACCAAGCTGCTTGCCTATTGTCCTGTAGCCCATCCCAGCCTTGTGCAGGTCTACAATTGTATCCCTGATGTCCTTACACAGCTCTCTGGTCATGGCCATTGTGGAGAGGTTGGAGTCTGTTTGATTGAGTGTGTGGACAGGTGTCTTTTATACAGGTAACGAGTTCAAACAGGTGCAGTTAATATAGGTAATGAGTGGAGGATGAACAGGAGGGATTCTTAAAGAAAAACTAACAGGTCTGTGAGAGCCGGAATTCTTACTGGTTGGTAGGTGATCAAATACTTATGTCATGCAATAAAATGTGATTTTCTGGATTTTTGTTTTAGATTCCGTCTCTCACAGTTGAAGTGTACCTATGATAACAATTATAGACCTCTACATGCTTTGTAAGTAGGAAAACCTTCCAAATCGGCAGTGTATCAAATACTTGTTCTCCCCAATGTACTTAAAATGTAATTATAGTTAATATTATTATATCATAATAATAACACTTGAGTGTGTACAACTACAATATTTGAGTTCACGATATCTTGCGATATACTTAAGCAATAAGGCAGCTTGGGGGTTTGTGGTTTATGGCCAATATACCAAGGCTAAGTGATGTTCTTACATATACCACAAACCACTGAGGTGCCTTATTGCTAAACTCAGCAAAACAATTAATGTCCCTTTTTCAGGACCCTGTCTTTCAAAGATAATTTGTAAAAATCCAAATAACTTTACAGATCTTCATTGTAAAGTGTTTAACAACTGTTTCCCCAAAATTCTTGAACATGCACCTGTGGATGTCACGCCCTGGTCGAAATATATTGTGTTTATCTTCATTCAGTCAGGCTAGGGTGTGACATGGGTTTTTGTGGTGTGTTTCGTCTTGGGGGTGTCTAGTATAGTCTATGGCTGCCTGAGGCGGTTCTCAATCAGAGTCAGGTGATTATCGTTGTCTCTGATTGGGAAACATATTTAGGCAGCCATATTCTTTGAGTATTTTGTGGGTGATTGTTCCTGTCTCTGTGTTAGTTGTCACCAGATAGGCTGTATAGGTTTTCACATTCCGTTTGTTGTTTTTGTATTGTTCGTGTTTTTTCTTCATTTAAGATGTATCGAACTAACCACGCTGCATTTTGGTCCGACTCTCCTTCGACGGAGTGGAACGGTCGTTAAGACAATAACAGCTTACAGATGGTAGGCAATTAAGGTCACAGTTATGAAAACGTAGGACACTAAAGAGACCTTTTTTACTGACTCTGAATAACACCAAAAGAAAGATGCCCAGGGTTTCTGGTCATCTGTGTGAACGTGCCTTACGCATGCTGCAAGGAGGCATGAGGAATGCAGATGTGGCCAGGGCAATAAATTGCAATGTCTGTACTGTGAGACGCCTAAGACAGCGCGACAGGAGGGACAGCTGATCGTCCTCGCAGTGGCAGACCATGTGTAACAACACCTGAACATGGTCGGTACATCAGAACATCACATCTGCGGGACGGGTACAGGATGGCAACAACAACTGCCCGAGTGACACCAGGAACGCACAATCCCTCCATCACATTTAGCATTACATTTAAGTCATTTAGCAGACGCTCTTATCCAGAGCGACTTACAAATTGGTGCTCAGACTGTCCACTATAGGCTGACAAAAAGTGCTCTTCACTGACGAGTCAAGGTTTTGTCTCACCAGGGGTGATGGTCGGATTCACGTTTATCGTTGAAAGAATGAGCATTACACCGAGGCCTGTATTCTGGAGCGGGATCGATTTGTAGGTGGAGGGTCCGTCATGGTCTCGTACTAAGCTTGTTGTCATTGCAGGCAATCTCAACGCTGTGCATTACAGGGAAGACATCCTCCTCCCTCGTGTGGTACCCTTATTGCAGGCTCATCCTGACATGACCCTCCAGCATGACAATTCCACTAGCCATACTGCTCATTCTGTGCGTGATTTCCTGCAAGATTGAGAGGACGTCTATTTTTTTGCTCAGTTCATTATAAACTAGTTACCAATGTAATTAGAGCAGTAAAAATACATGTTTTGTCATACCCGTGGTGTATGGTCTGATATACCACTGCTGTCAGCCAATCAGCATTCAGGGCTCAAACCACCCAGTGTATAATATACTATAAGACCTAATGGAAATGAATCTCACTGTGCCATTCATATGGTAATTCTGTCATAATTCATGATCAATATGCATGCCATACACACAAACAAATAAACACACACTCTCTCTTTCACACACACACACACACACACACACATGCATACTGATAATCACTCTAGGGGGACCTGAACGAGATTTGACTTCAGGGGGAAAATATCTCCCATCTTAGTAAAACCAATTAATTATCAAATAAAAGGCAAATCACAGTAGAGATATTATGCCAGCTAGATATGTTTGACAGTTACACGTACAGTAGTTTGGCATGTTACGCTTTCACTACTCAGAATAGCCGCAATGTCTGGAGTGGATTCCTCTGAAGGTTTGGCCGATAAATAGGAGTCCATACTCTTAGCTGCTATACAACAGTTGCATAATAGATAGGTAGACACTCACCCACCACCCATCCTGGAGATAGGCCCATTCATGATTGTCTGATGGATAAACCCAGTGTGATGAGATGAGGCAGACCGCGTATTAGTATCCTCATGTGCTCTAAGTGTTGCATGGGTCCACAGTTCACAGCCAGACTGGCTTTCTACTGGCCCATTAAATACCTAATATCAGGTCTTAGGCCATCAGAGCTGTCATTTCCACAGCACAGATACATTTCTTACATGCACAACAGATTAGTTTTAGTCTATTGCTCAGGGTGAAACGTGTAATCTTATATCTGAGGGGGAGGGGATGAGGAAATTCCTGCCTTTAAAGTCGAAACTTCTAAAAATGGATTTGCGAGTGAGATGAGATAAGGGCTGAATATGATCCTGAAAATGTCTCTGCCAGCGACATGAGAGAAACAGATGTTGATACTGATAGAACATATGATATCACCAAGATATGACCATTTGTTTACATATCTGATCTACTTATTCAGGGGAGTTAGAATGTGCACATTTAGCAGAGAAGATTGTGTAATATGATGTGAAATTGTAATCCTACAGCTCCCTGCATGATGTTAAACTGAACTGTTGTCTATTGCTACAAACAACCGTCCATTAGATAGAAAGTGTAGGCGTCTGGTTTAATTAATAAGTAATCGGAACACACTGAGATGTTGAGATGCCAGATACAGGTGAGAATGCTGCTCAATTTATGGCAGGCCTAGTTTATCTTCTGGGAATTGTTTCATCTGATGGTACCACTCCTGATTGTTCATCTTAAAGGCCATTGTAACACCATAACGCACGTCTATTGTAATGGCCCTACAGATTAATTGAGTGAGGCCAGGCCTGCGCTCCCAGGCTGGATAGATTTCAGGGGAGGAGGAAGCTGTCTGGACAAGGTGGGCATAGATGGACAAGGAGGGCCGAGGTGTGCCAGAGCAGGTCCAATCACCCCCATGAGTAGTGGCAGGTGACCTGCTCTCCAGCCAGTACCATTTTCCACACACATGCATGCACAAACGTGCACAAACACACGAACCCGCGCACACACGCACACACACATCTTTGTCACAGAGAGAGAGCACAGAGACACACCCTACAGGAGAGAAACCAGCCGGTCCTTGACTAGACCCGACTATGGAATAGAAGATTGTAGCTGAGTGACACCAAATTCACGCCCAGCACATCACAAGTGGCAATGGAGGGATGGCAGTTTTTTAAAAAGGTTAACGTACTATTTACTGACAGGCAGGCTGAGAGAACGGCCTGCTCTTAAGGACCAATGACAGCCAGTCGTTTAGCCACACTCCCTACCGGACATTGCTGTGTCTCCCTGATCAAATGAGTGCCATCTGTCTGGCTGGTACACAGCGAATGCATCAGAGCAGAGCAGACTGGGCTCCAACACAGACACAGGCGGCGCGGCAGGCGGGGCAGGCGGGTGGGAAGATGCAAATGGCTGATCAGAAAGGCATTCTGGGAACGAATGGCACCGAGCATCTCACAAGTGGCGGCCGGGTAAACAATGATAAATAGTGGTCATCATACAGGGGAAAGGGATTGATCTGCCAAATCATCCCCCAGCCAAGCAAATGTCTAGCTTCTTGCTCCACGTTTGCTTCTCAGCCAGATCAGGAGACGAGAGTCCACAAACAGAAATCACAAATCCAATCTAGTGCTCTGTAGACACACAGAGACACAGGGAGGCAGGGGAATGGTAAACATGTCTGGTTCTCAATGAAAAAAATAAAAAAGATGTTTCCTAAGATGTGCCTCGTCTTTTAGGTCAATATATCCGTTTCTTTGATTGACACATTTTGCATATTAAAATGTTTCTATTCCATCTCAAAACCCACATTTGACATGTTTTATCTATCAGAAAACAATATGTTGCTTCACCATTCCATTCCATACATAAGGCAGTATATTATAATCACATATGTATGATAAGGTAACTCAGTACACTATCATATTGTTTCCATTATCAGTACTGCCACAAGAGCAGCTCTCCTGAGTGGCCTCACATAGGAAGTGATGGTCTGAAAGGGACTTACAATGGCTCATCCTCCTCTGCATTCTCCCTGGGATGGACTGTTATGTTCGCCATAGCCTTTAAGACCTTATGAGAGCTTGTATTCTCCACCTAATATCACTACCATTATCCCACATCACCCAGAAGATGAGGAAGAGCTCCCTGGCTGAATCCCTCCTGCTCGTCTCAGGCAGTGGCCCGTTCAGCGGCTGTCTACTGGATAGCATCTGCTACGCAGGGTGAAGGGCTTTCATCTTCTACATTTCATTTAAATCTCATTCATTGATTCGGCGTTCAAGTGGTGCTCAGGCTAATTCCAGACTCGCTGTGGATGTTCTCAACCTCTACCACAAGGTGGACGTTTAAGCGCTGAGCAGGTGGCTCTTAGCCAGAGTACACTAAGGCAATGGTTCACAGGGTTAAAAAAGCACTTGTTCCTGTAGATAACGGTTTGTTTCTGCATCTTCTGTGGTAAAATGTGGAACATATGCCGGTGCCTTTAGGAATACTTGGTGAACAGAGGGGAGCTTTTTGTTGGAATTCCTGGCCAAATAGGTAAAAATAGATGAACACAAAGAAAGCAGCAGATCAGGTAAGAGAAGTTCTAACATGGTGACACATCTCAGTAGCGTGACTGGAGATGGAATATTTCCTATCTGTGGATGTCAGCCCAAGGCAGAACGCTATGACACACACAGCTGCCACCGTCACACACTGTTTCTCGGGAGCCTACACACACACACACACACACACACAGTCACAGTGTCAGGGCAGGGACCATGACCTGTATGAAATTATCATTTCTGGAGCAGATACTCCCTTTCTCGATTAAACCAGTGATTCCCACCTCTGCTTTCTAACCCCCTTCCTTCCTTCCATCTATTACTGAAAGCATAAGCTACTGCTAGCTAGCACTGCAGTGCATACAGTGTGGTGAGTAGTAAGAGAGAGAAAGACAGTAGTTGAACAGTTTTAAACAAAACATTAAGGAGAAACAGTTGAGGCAGTGCTAGCTATATTTCGTTGTATTATTTTCTTCTTCTTAGTTTACCTTTCACTTACTTAGCTAATGCAACTGATTTTGCCTACTCAAAAACCTGACTCAATCAGAGAGGAATTGTAACGGTTTTCTTGACTTGAAGGAGAGGCGGACCAAAACGCAGCATGGTTTCTATTCATGGTTCTTTAATAAAGACTCTACACATGAACAGACTAACAAAATAAGAAACGTGAAAACCTAAACCAGCCCTATCTGGTGCAAACACAGAGACAGGAACAATCACCCACAAAAACCCAACACCAAACAGGCTACCTAAATATGGTTCCCAATCAGAGACAATGACTAACACCTGCCTCTGATTGAGAACCATATCAGGGCAGACATAGAAATAGACAAACAAGACATCCAACATAGAATGCCCACTCAGATCACACCCTGACCAAACAAAACATAGAAACATACAAAGCAAACTATGGTCAGGTTGTGACAGGAATGCTATTTATGTTAGCTAAATGTCTAAGGCTTTCCAACACTGCAACTCTTCCAAGTCAAGATAAGCTTTGGTTTTACAGTATATATACACCTGTTCTGAAAGGCCCCAGAGTCTGCAACACCACTAAGCAATGGGCACCACCAAACAAGCAACACCATGAAGACCAAGGAGCTCTACAAACAGGTCAGAACAAAGTTGTGGAGAAGTACAGATCAGGATTGGGTTATAAAAAAAGGTCAGAAACTTTGAACATCCCAAGGAGCACCTTTAAATCCTAAAATGTAGCTTTTTGGCCATCAAGGAAAACGCTATATCTGGCGCAAACCCAACACCTCTCATCACCCCGGGACTACCATCCCCACAGTGAAGCATGGTGGTGGCAGCATCATGCTGTGGGGATGTTTTTCATCGGCAGGGACTGTAAATTGGTCAGAATTGAAGGAACGATGGATGGCGCTACACACAGGGAAATTCTTGAGGGAAACCTGTTTCAGTCTTCCAGAGATTTGCGACTGGGACTGAGGTTCACCTTCAAGTAGGATAATGACCCTAAGCATACTGCTAAAGCAACACATGAGTGGTTTACAGAGAAACATTTCAATGTCTTGGAATGGCCAAGTCTAAGCTCAGACCTCAATCCAGTTGAGAATCTGTTGTATGACTTAATGAGTGCAGTACACCAGCGGAACCCATCCAACTTGAAGGAGCTGGAGCAGTTTTGCCTTGAAGAATGAGCAAAAATCCCAGTGGCTAGATGTGCTAAGCTTATAGAGACATACCCCAGGAGACTTGCAGCTATAATTGCTGCAAAAGGTGGCTCTACAAAGTATTGACTTTAGGGGTGTGAATAGTTATGACTGCTCAAGTTTATTTATTTTTTTGTCTTATTTCTTGTTTGTTCATAATAAAAAATATGTTGCATCTTTAAAGTGGTAGGCAGGTTGTGTAAATCAAATGATACAAACCCCCCAAAAATATAATTCCAGGTTGTAAGGCAACAAAATAGGAAAAATGCCAATGGGAGGGAATACTTTCGCAAGCCACTGTATACCTCTCTGTTAGACAAGCCCTGTATGTATCCAAAGCCCTGATGTCTTCAACCTTCAATGTATTCCGTGAACATCTCGTTGAGTTTTGGGACAAAAGGTTCTTTCAGAAAAAGCTTGTTTTGAAGGACTCTATAGCAACACACATGCCCCGCCCACCTGAGGATCTCTTCTTTTCAGCCATCAATTTCCTGTGTTTGAGGGGTGCCAAAATCCACTTGTCACTTAAATCTCACTGGATTGATTGCTTTCATTTTACTCTGGTGACTCTTTCCCACTCCTGATTGTGCCATTCGTTTTTTCCCGGTAGTAATGACCTGTCAAACACACTCCGATAATGGCTGAAATGGGCTCAATGGAATACATTGTCTTTTTGTTGCATCTATTTTTTTTAAACTTTATTTAACTAGGCAAGTCAGTTAAAGAACAAATTCTTTTTTTCATTGACAGCCTAGGAACAATGGGTTAACTGCCTGTTCAGGGGCAGAAAGACAGATTTGTACCTTGTCAGCTCAGGGGTTTGAACTTGCAGCCTTCCGATTACTCTAACCACTAGGCTACCCTGCCGCCCCATCTATAAGAACGCTTTGTCTGGGACTAGCACACTGTCACGACGGTTACATCACAAGAAAGAGAAGAAAGATCAGTATATTTTGGTGGATGCTGATGTTTTGTGCAACTGAAAAAAGTTCTGATGTAAAATAGATTAAATGTTTATAAAAATTAAATGTGCTGAAATGAAGGCAACTTCTGAAAATGAGCACTGATAATGTGTCTGATCTTGCAACTAAAGTATGTAAAGTGTATAGATAGCTGTAATCTAGAGCCCAGCGTTTACATTTTAAATTATGGGTATCCTTCTCTTGACACACTAATGTAAGAGAAAAGACAACAATAGTAATGAATAATTAATTAGGCAGTCTACACAGCGCAAGTGAGTGCAGGTAGGCCTAGACAGAGCAGGTAGGACTAGACAGAGCAGGTAGACCTAGACAGAGCAGGTAGGGTAGACAGAGCAGGTAGGCCTAGACAGAGCAGGTATGGTAGACAGAGCAGGTAGGCCTAGAGAGAGCAGGTAGGGTAGACAGAGCAGGTAGAGTAGGCAGAGCAGGTAGGGTAGACAGAGCAGGTAGGCCTAGACAGAGCAGGTAGGGTAGACAGAGCAGGTAGGCCTAGACAGAGCAGGTAGGGTAGACAGAGCAGGTAGAGTAGGCAGAGCAGGTAGGGTAGACAGAGCAGGTAGGCCTAGACAGAGCAGGTAGGGTAGACAGAGCAGGTAGGCCTAGACAGAGCAGGTAGGCCTAGACAGAGCAGGTAGGGTAGACAGAGCAGGTAGAGTAGGCAGAGCAGGTAGGGTAGACTGAGCAGGTAGGCCTAGACAGAGCAGGTAGGGTAGACAGAGCAGGTAGGCTAGACAGAGCAGGTAGAGTAGGCCGAGCAGGTAGGGTAGACAGAGCAGGTAGGCCTAGACAGAGCAGGTAGGGTAGACAGAGCAGGTAGGCTAGACAGAGCAGGTAGGGTCGACAGAGCAAGTAAGCCTATAGCTGTTTTGGGTGGTTGCAGCCCTGTTCCCCCTCTTTACCATATTGTATTAATGTATGTAAATACACCCATTGTATATATGCACATAACATTTTCTGTATTTTATAACAAAGTATTTTTTTTTATTCTTGATTTACTAAGAAAATGTATATATGAATGCATAATAAGAAAAAAAAGTGAAATTACACAATAAATTGAACACCTGAATTCCCAACAAACTGCCTGAACATGTATTATTTATCCATGCCAGTACAGTGTTTTATGTGCTATAATTCAGTCAATATCTGAATGAATACAGGCCCGATTAGATACAGTAGCCAGACGACAGAGAAATGACTGTATCTAAATGAATACAGGCCCGATTAGATACAGTAGCCAGACGACAGAGAAATGACTGTATCTAAATGAATACAGGCCCGATTAGATACAGTAGCCAGACGACAGAGAAATGACTGTATCTAATCGGGCCTGTATTCATTTAGATACAGTCATTTCTCTGTCATCTGGCTACTGTATCTAATCGGGCCTGTATTCATTTAGATACAGTCATGTTTGTTGAGAAGATGTGATGAATAGTGTAGAGCAGGTGCTTTCCCTCTCTGCTACATCTCTCACTGCATTATCAAGTGTCTCCCTGGCCGATAAGGTGGTGATGAGACACTGCAACACTGCCTCTGTCTGCAAACTACCACAGATATGGCCAGGTACCAGGCATATCTCACAAGACTTATTCTCACCCTGATAGAGCAGCCTGGTAGACAATTTAGACATACTTTCAATCACTCCTTGTGACAAAGGTGTTATTCAAAAGCAAATAAAATCCATATATTTAACCCTGTAATGCATATTTATTGTAATGCATATAAAATGTTTAATGTTATTATCACAGCAGGAATTTCCACTTAAACATTTCAGACTTGGTTTTCCCTAAAGAAAAATGTATCAACCCCTACAAAAATGTAAATTAATTATAATCCACATTATAATTCACATGTTCTGTTGTTGCGGGATTATTTTCCTGCTGTGAGAAACTAATCGAATTTAGATAGTACATCTGTACATGTGAGAGAGGTTATTTCACTCTAAAATAAAGATGCAGTGTTACGCAGGTATTGTTTCCTGACTGTGGAGGTTAGGACGATGAGAACCCAGACAGGGACTTTAAAGGTCTAATGCAGACATTTTTATATCAATATCAAATTATTTCTGGGAAACAATTAAATACATTACTCTAATACACTATGTGGACACCTGCTCGTCGAACAGCTTCTCCAGAGTCCAATGGTGGCAAGCTTTACACCACTCCAGCAGACACTTGGCATTGCGCATGGTGATCTTAGGCTTGTGTGCGGCTGCTAGGCCATGGAAAACCATTTCATGAAGTTATTGTACTGACATTGCTTCCAGGGGCAGTTTGGAACTCGGTAGTGTTAAAACCGAGGACAGACTATTTTTACACGCTACATGCTTCAGCACTCGGCGGTCCCATTCTGTGAGCTTTGTGTGGCCTACCACTTCACGACTGAGTCTTTGCTGCTCCACTCCAGGATGCTCTTGAAAAAGAGATTTTAAATCACAATGAGCCCTTCCTGGTTAAATAAAGGTTAAATAAATAAAAATAAAAATAAACTTCACAATAACAGCACTTGACCGGGGGTAGAAATTTGACAAAATGACTTGTTGGGCAGGTGGTATCCTATGAAGTCACTGAGCTCTTCATTACAGGCCATTCTACTGCCAATGTTTGTATATGGAGATTTCATGGCTGTGTGCTCGATTTTATTTGAATACACTAATTTGAAGGTGTGTCCACAGATTTTGGCCATGTAGTGTAGTTTTCCATTCAAATTGTGAAAAAATAGCTTTTTAGCTAAAAAACTATTTCTCAAGCAAGAATTTCACTAGGACTGTCTGGGAGGGGAATGAATTGGGAGGGGATAACTGAAAACTAGCAGTTTTTGCCAGAGAGGTTTGGAAATTCTTTGTTATTGTTCTATCAACCAATTTACCGCCTGGTGATGTCACCAGGCAAGCCGAAACTTCTGCCCATGCAAACCTTCTGATTAGAAGGTCCTGTATAGACTGTTAGTTTCATCAGCTGTTGTACAATATGATACAAAACACAGGAAAACATGAAGTTTGACTACACTGGGCCTCTAAAGGCAGAGCTACAGATGTTAACTCTAAATATTTCAGTGGTACAACATGAACAATGAGCAAGGGACGATCAATTCAGACCTAACGCGATAAGATACCTGAGATTTAATATGAGTTGTTACATCTATATTTATTCCCACTTGTATGGTTAGGACATCAGTGAGGGAACATAGCAAAGGGAGTCAAATATTAACCTGCACTCAGAGCTGTTAAAAAAGCACTAGTTAGGGACAGATCGCAATTTATTGGGGGGAGGGGTGATCTAAAATAGGGGAGGGTTATCAAACTTTATTTTTTTTAATGGGTCCAGGTCATGATAGTGTGTATTTTCCCCTGGTTTACATCAGGTCTTTTGCAGGTTTTACTATATAATTTCTTCCATCCTAGTCACATATCCTCATCTGCTTGCATGCACCTTCCCCATATCAAGGTGTTCTGGTACTTCCCTTATGCACTATGCTTTTCCATCTGCTAACTTTTGCTATAGCACAGAGGTCAGTATAGTCTCCCAGTCAAACGGTATTTCAGGCCCTCTATACACCATTAATTAGTGACAACAGTGGTAGGTGGATTGTTTGTCCAGATCTGCAATAGGCTAAGTAGCAATCATACCACACATAAAAAAATTCAAAGCTGCATGCATTTTTTTATAGGAATCAACTAGAACAAATAGGAATAGCTGATAGATAGCTGATAGGCTGCTGCCTTTTTTATGTGTGGTATGAGAGGCCAGGTGCATCACTGCGCATGAAAGAACAGCGAAGACATGAGGCATACAGCTGAAAAAAATGCAGATATTTAGTTTAGGGACAATACAATTATCCTACCTAGACTAGCCTACAACACCAAAAAGCAATGAATAATTTGCATTATTGTTTTCAAGTGGGTACAAAATTCTACTCTAGGCTGCAGTGAAAATATTCATTTGAATAAAGGCACAAAAGTCCTGCGATTTGACTGTTTCATTCCATTTGGATCCATTGTGGGTTTCCTCTGGACAGTCTAGAAAGACACAGTAGCAGGCCAGTCTGGCTGTATGTTTACTATTGATACTGAGATGCTCTGTCTGTTGCAGTTCATCATTCCTCGTCCTATAATAATGTCCGGCAAGCCCAGTTATTTAGGACAGCTTAACACACTCTGCCTCTTCTCCAATCCGAGAGGCTAATGCTCCCACACCTAGACTTCAACGCTTCAATATAGCCAGAATATGTATCATTGAACTTTTTAAATGTATTACTTTTTATATGTGGCCTTAATAACACAACCAGGCACGATGTTTAATCTGATTGGGATATTTCAAAAGTCTCCTGTAGGCTTGCGCACATTCATCGAAAATATAATTCCAGCTAGGCTTGACATTAATCAGGTCTCCATCCTTTTTATGAGAGTAAAGTAGCCTACATGTCTGATAAATGTCACCACATCATGGGAAAGCATGCAGTTTATTAGACTACAGATGAAATAAGTTATGATGAACTTCACAGGGTGGTGGAAGTACACAGTGATGAGGTTGATGCTCCTTTCAATACATATCGAGGGTCTTATTCTGGTGTCATGATGATCGATGCCTGGCTGACATTAACAAATAAAAAAGAATACTGCACTTTTGTCCATAATAATCTCATCATGTCGTAGGCTATACCTGCACTGTATCTGCAAGTTGTTGGCAAGAGCGCACATGCCAGTACCAGAGTGGGTACATTCGCTACACCTACAGTATACAATTTGTATGCCTAGAGTTGAAAATGCTATGGGAACCCATTTTACTTGTATGTTTTTACGTACAGACTTTTATCTGCAACAAGTCAATTTGATGGAAACAACGCTGATGGGGAAATGCTCCTGGGTTTCCCTATGCTGGTAATTGCCTGCATTTGGCAGATAGAAAAATGAAAAGCCCGATAAATAAAGTCGTAGCAGGCCAAATTGTCCAGGTGAGGCTGTCTATCATAGCCTATACCCAGAATTCGCACTTCAGCACCATTCCCCCACGCCTCGCGTGCAAGTGTACCTGCTGCTGAGGAGAGAGAGAGAGCAACAGAAGAGTCTTGGCGTAGGCCACTGATGATTGTGAAGATGGAGGCCTTTTTCATTGAAGTAAAACAAAAGTTAGAGGAAAAAGAGTGAAAAGCCCACAGGGGGAATTTAACAGAAGTTTTAATATTGCAGTTAACAAAAAGGAGAAGAATGCAGGCCACCTTGCAACTCCCTATTCAGGTAGGATTCACTGTTGTAACTTAAATGTATTTATTATTGTAAGTCTATTTATTCATCGAAACCAGTTATTTCATGTGTTTTGTTTACTACAGTTGAGTCTTTTTAATTGTGTGCTCCATATTTAGTTTAAGATGAATAAATAACCTTAGCCTATTTCTATCATTTGTTGGGTATGGTAGGCACTTGCATTTGTTGATCATTTCTGCAACATAGCCTGTTCAAACCTTTTGTGAAGGTTTAAACCAGTTCGCAAGTGTTTCATTCTGTTGAGCCATTTTCTTTGGCCAAATTAAGTTCCAAATGACTGTATGAAATGCTGTGTTGTCCAATTTGTAAGTCGCTCTGGATAAGAGCGTCTGCTAAATGACTTAAATGTAAATGTAAATGTAATGTTTCAATATGACTGACAGCTCATATTTTCCCTATAAACAATGGCTTGAGTTTTTATATTACCGAAATAAAGTTTATAACTTTTTATGAAGGTTTGGTGTGGCTATAATTAAGCTTTAGCTACTGTAAGCCTATGATATGAAGGCAGTGTGCAATGGAGGTCCAACTGACTCCGAACAGTTGAACTTGAGGTGAGGAAGAATGTTTCAGACCTACCGGAGTTCCTCCTATAATGCTTGTATTTACACACAATATTAAGCAATTTGCCTCTTTCTGTACACCTACAGAAACATCTGCTATCTGTATAGCAGATGCAGTAGCCATCTGACATTAAGAAATCGTCGTAGCATGTCGTAGCATGTCGCCGGCATCTCTATCTCTCTCAAATCAAATCAAACTTTATTTGTCACATGCGCCAAATACAACAAGTGTAGACCTTACAGTGAAATGCTTACTTTACTAGCCCTTAACCAACAGTGCAGTTCAAGAAGACTAAAGAAAATATTTACCAAATCAAATCAAATAAAAAATAATCAAAAGTAACACAATAACATAACAATAATGAGGCTATATACAGGTGGTACCGGTACCGAGTAAGTGTGCGGGGGTACAGGTTAGTTGAGGTAATTTGTACATGTAGGTAGGGGTAAAGTCACTATGCTACCTAGTGGTTAGAGCGTTGGACTAGTAACTGAAAGGTTGCAAGTTCGAATCCCCGAGCTGACAAGGTACAAATCTGTCATTCTGCACCTGAACAGGCAGTTAACCCACTGTTTCTAGGCCATCATTGAAAATAAGAATTTGTTCTTAACTGACTTGCCTAGTAAAATAAAGGTAAAATAAAAAAAAATAAAAATAAAAACAGCGAGTAGCAGCAGTGTACAAAACAAATGGAGGGGGGAGGTGTCAATGTAAATAGTCCGGTGACCATTTGATTAATTGTTCAGCAGTCTTATGGATTGGGGAGAAGCTGTTAAGGAACATTTTGGTCCTAAACTTGGCGCTCCGGTACCACTTGCCGTGTGGTAGCAGAGAAAACCGTCTGTGACTTGGGTGACTGGAGTCTGACAATTTTATGGGTTTTCATCTGACACCGCCTATTTTATAGGTCCTGGGTGGCAGGAAGCTTGGCCCCAGTGATGTACTGGGCTGTACGCACTACCCTCTGTAGTGCCTTATGGTCAAATGCAGAGCAGTTGCCATACCAGGCAGTGATGCAACCGGTCAGGATGCTCTCGAGAACTCTCTGTAGAACCTTTTGAGGATCTGGGGACCCATGCCAAATCGTTTCAGTCTCCTGAGGGGGAAAAGGTGTTGTCATGTCCTCTTCACAACTGTCTTGGTGAGTTTGGACCATGATAGTGGTTAGAGCGTTGCACTAGTAACCGGAAGGTTGCAAGTTCAAATCCCCGAGCTGACAAGGTACAAATCTGTCGTTCTGCCCCTGAACAGGCAGTTAACCCACTGTTCCTAGGCCGTCATTGAAAATAAGAATTTGTTCTTAACTGACTTGCCTAGTTAAATAAAGGTAAAATAAAATAAATAAATAAAAATAGTTCATTGGTGATGTGGACACCAAGGAACTTGAAACTCCCGACACGATCCACTACAGCCCCACTACAGTAGATGTTAATGCGGGCCTGTTCGGTCCGCCTGCTTTGTCTTGCTCACATTGAGGGAGAGGTTGTTGCCCTGGCATCACACTGCCAGGTCTATGACCTCCTACCTATAGGCTGTCTCATCGTTGTCGGTGATCAGGCCTACCTACCACTGTTGTGTCGTCAGCAAACAATGATGGTTTTGGAGTCGTGTTTGGCCACACAGTCACGGGTGAACAAGCCTGAGATT